>NW_028253527.1:42500-88152 GCF_964263255.1 Lissotriton vulgaris
CCGCGACCGTGGCCGGCCGCTAACAAATGGAAGAAAAGGTTGCCACCTAGGTGGGAATGCACTTACAGGTAGGAATTAATGCCAGCGCAAGGGCGCGAGCTGCGAACAGAGTCCCTTTCCTGCCAGACGCGTTTCGGGCCAACGCCCTCTTCAGTGGCAGCACATGTGACATGACGGCAGCTGCAGGCACCAGTAAATACCCTCAGTGATTATGCACAGGTGTAAAACCTGAAGCAATGCTTTCTGGGACTGGTGGTTCGATAAAACCCAAGTGGGTCGCCGCCGCCATTCGCATGCAAAAAAAGTTTTAAAGGGATTGCCAATGTCCCCGCAAGCACCCTGCAAGTAAAGGCACCTCCTGTACCACAAAAAGCTGCCCAAATGAGGCAGACGTGGACCCGCAGTTTGTCCGCGGATGTGCAAACCCGCGACCGTGGCCGGCCGCTAACAAATGGAAGAAAAGGTTGCCACCTAGGTGGGAATGCACTTACAGGTAGGAATTAATGCCAGCGCAAGGGCGCGAGCTGCGAACAGAGTCCCTTTCCTGCCAGACGCGTTTCGGGCCAACGCCCTCTTCAGTGGCAGCACATGTGACATGACGGCAGCTGCAGGCACCAGTAAATACCCTCAGTGATTATGCACAGGTGTAAAACCTGAAGCAATGCTTTCTGGGACTGGTGGTTCGATAAAACCCAAGTGGGTCGCCGCCGCCATTCGCATGCAAAAAAAGTTTTAAAGGGATTGCCAATGTCCCCGCAAGCACCCTGCAAGTAAAGGCACCTCCTGTACCACAAAAAGCTGCCCAAATGAGGCAGACGTGGACCCGCAGTTTGTCCGCGGATGTGCAAACCCGCAACCGTGGCCGGCCGCTAACAAATGGAAGAAAAGGTTGCCACCTAGGTGGGAATGCACTTACAGGTAGGAATTAATGCCAGCGCAAGGGCGCGAGCTGCGAACAGAGTCCCTTTCCTGCCAGACGCGTTTCGGGCCAACGCCCTCTTCAGTGGCAGCACATGTGACATGACGGCAGCTGCAGGCACCAGTAAATACCCTCAGTGATTATGCACAGGTGTAAAACCTGAAGCAATGCTTTCTGGTACTGGTGGTTCGATAAAACCCAAGTGGGTCGCCGCCGCCATTCGCATGCAAAAAAAGTTTTAAAGGGATTGCCAATGTCCCCGCAAGCACCCTGCAAGTAAAGGCACCTCCTGTACCACAAAAAGCTGCCCAAATGAGGCAGACGTGGACCCGCAGTTTGTCCGCGGATGTGCAAACCCGCGACCGTGGCCGGCCGCTAACAAATGGAAGAAAAGGTTGCCACCTAGGTGGGAATGCACTTACAGGTAGGAATTAATGCCAGCGCAAGGGCGCGAGCTGCGAACAGAGTCCCTTTCCTGCCAGACGCGTTTCGGGCCAACGCCCTCTTCAGTGGCAGCACATGTGACATGACGGCAGCTGCAGGCACCAGTAAATACCCTCAGTGATTATGCACAGGTGTAAAACCTGAAGCAATGCTTTCTGGGACTGGTGGTTCGATAAAACCCAAGTGGGTCGCCGCCGCCATTCGCATGCAAAAAAAGTTTTAAAGGGATTGCCAATGTCCCCGCAAGCACCCTGCAAGTAAAGGCACCTCCTGTACCACAAAAAGCTGCCCAAATGAGGCAGACGTGGACCCGCAGTTTGTCCGCGGATGTGCAAACCCGCGACCGTGGCCGGCCGCTAACAAATGGAAGAAAAGGTTGCCACCTAGGTGGGAATGCACTTACAGGTAGGAATTAATGCCAGCGCAAGGGCGCGAGCTGCGAACAGAGTCCCTTTCCTGCCAGACGCATTTCGGGCCAACGCCCTCTTCAGTGGCAGCACATGTGACATGACGGCAGCTGCAGGCACCAGTAAATACCCTCAGTGATTATGCACAGGTGTAAAACCTGAAGCAATGCTTTCTGGGACTGGTGGTTCGATAAAACCCAAGTGGGTCGCCGCCGCCATTCGCATGCAAAAAAAGTTTTAAAGGGATTGCCAATGTCCCCGCAAGCACCCTGCAAGTAAAGGCACCTCCTATACCACAAAAAGCTGCCCAAATGAGGCAGACGTGGACCCGCAGTTTGTCCGCGGATGTGCAAACCCGCGACCGTGGCCGGCCGCTAACAAATGGAAGAAAAGGTTGCCACCTAGGTGGGAATGCACTTACAGGTAGGAATTAATGCCAGCGCAAGGGCGCGAGCTGCGAACAGAGTCCCTTTCCTGCCAGACGCGTTTCGGGCCAACGCCCTCTTCAGTGGCAGCACATGTGACATGACGGCAGCTGCAGGCACCAGTAAATACCCTCAGTGATTATGCACAGGTGTAAAACCTGAAGCAATGCTTTCTGGGACTGGTGGTTCGATAAAACCCAAGTGGGTTTTACACCTGTGCATAATCACTGAGGGTATTTACTGGTGCCTGCAGCTGCCGTCATGTCGCATGTGCTGCCACTGAAGAGGGCGTTGGCCCGAAACGCGTCTGGCAGGAAAGGGACTCTGTTCGCAGCTCGCGCCCTTGCGCTGGCATCAATTCCTACCTGTAAGTGCATTCCCACCTAGGTGGCAACCTTTTCTTCCATTTGTTAGCGGCCGGCCACGGTCGCGGGTTTGCACATCCGCGGACAAACTGCGGGTCCACGGCTGCCTCATTTGGGCAGCTTTTTGTGGTACAGGAGGTGCCTTTACTTGCGGGGTGCTTGCGGGGACATTGGCAATCCCTTTAAAACTTTTTTTGCATGCGAATGGCGGCGGCGACCCACTTGGGTTTTATCGAACCACCAGTCCCAGAAAGCATTGCTTCAGGTTTTACACCTGTGCATAATCACTGAGGGTATTTACTGGTGCCTGCAGCTGCCGTCATGTCGCATGTGCTGCCACTGAAGAGGGCGTTGGCCCGAAACGCGTCTGGCAGGAAAGGGACTCTGTTCGCAGCTCGCGCCCTTGCGCTGGCATTAATTCCTACCTGTAAGTGCATTCCCACCTAGGTGGCAACCTTTTCTTCCATTTGTTAGCGGCCGGCCACGGTCGCGGGTTTGCACATCCGCGGACAAACTGCGGGTCCACGGCTGCCTCATTTGGGCAGCTTTTTGTGGTACAGGAGGTGCCTTTACTTGCGGGGTGCTTGCGGGG
Source organism: Lissotriton vulgaris (assembly GCF_964263255.1). Lineage (NCBI taxonomy): Eukaryota > Metazoa > Chordata > Amphibia > Caudata > Salamandridae > Lissotriton > Lissotriton vulgaris. The sequence goes on from NW_028253527.1 coordinate 45,653, forward strand.
ACATTGGCAATCCCTTTAAAACTTTTTTTGCATGCGAATGGCGGCGGCGACCCACTTGGGTTTTATCGAACCACCAGTCCCAGAAAGCATTGCTTCAGGTTTTACACCTGTGCATAATCACTGAGGGTATTTACTGGTGCCTGCAGCTGCCGTCATGTTGCATGTGCTGCCACTGAAGAGGGCGTTGGCCCGAAACGCGTCTGGCAGGAAAGGGACTCTGTTCGCAGCTCGCGCCCTTGCGCTGGCATTAATTCCTACCTGTAAGTGCATTCCCACCTAGGTGGCAACCTTTTCTTCCATTTGTTAGCGGCCGGCCACGGTCGCGGGTTTGCACATCCGCGGACAAACTGCGGGTCCACGGCTGCCTCATTTGGGCAGCTTTTTGTGGTACAGGAGGTGCCTTTACTTGCGGGGTGCTTGCGGGGACATTGGCAATCCCTTTAAAACTTTTTTTGCATGCGAATGGCGGCGGCGACCCACTTGGGTTTTATCGAACCACCAGTCCCAGAAAGCATTGCTTCAGGTTTTACACCTGTGCATAATCACTGAGGGTATTTACTGGTGCCTGCAGCTGCCGTCATGTCACATGTGCTGCCACTGAAGAGGGCGTTGGCCCGAAACGCGTCTGGCAGGAAAGGGACTCTGTTCGCAGCTCGCGCCCTTGCGCTGGCATTAATTCCTACCTGTAAGTGCATTCCCACCTAGGTGGCAACCTTTTCTTCCATTTGTTAGCGGCCGGCCACGGTCGCGGGTTTGCACATCCGCGGACAAACTGCGGGTCCACGGCTGCCTCATTTGGGCAGCTTTTTGTGGTACAGGAGGTGCCTTTACTTGCGGGGTGCTTGCGGGGACATTGGCAATCCCTTTAAAACTTTTTTTGCATGCGAATGGCGGCGGCGACCCACTTGGGTTTTATCGAACCACCAGTCCCAGAAAGCATTGCTTCAGGTTTTACACCTGTGCATAATCACTGAGGGTATTTACTGGTGCCTGCAGCTGCCGTCATGTCGCATGTGCTGCCACTGAAGAGGGCGTTGGCCCGAAACGCGTCTGGCAGGAAAGGGACTCTGTTCGCAGCTCGCGCCCTTGCGCTGGCATTAATTCCTACCTGTAAGTGCATTCCCACCTAGGTGGCAACCTTTTCTTCCATTTGTTAGCGGCCGGCCACGGTCGCGGGTTTGCACATCCGCGGACAAACTGCGGGTCCACGGCTGCCTCATTTGGGCAGCTTTTTGTGGTACAGGAGGTGCCTTTACTTGCGGGGTGCTTGCGGGGACATTGGCAATCCCTTTAAAACTTTTTTTGCATGCGAATGGCGGCGGCGACCCACTTGGGTTTTATCGAACCACCAGTCCCAGAAAGCATTGCTTCAGGTTTTACACCTGTGCATAATCACTGAGGGTATTTACTGGTGCCTGCAGCTGCCGTCATGTCGCATGTGCTGCCACTGAAGAGGGCGTTGGCCCGAAACGCGTCTGGCAGGAAAGGGACTCTGTTCGCAGCTCGCGCCCTTGCGCTGGCATTAATTCCTACCTGTAAGTGCATTCCCACCTAGGTGGCAACCTTTTCTTCCATTTGTTAGCGGCCGGCCACGGTCGCGGGTTTGCACATCCGCGGACAAACTGCGGGTCCACGGCTGCCTCATTTGGGCAGCTTTTTGTGGTACAGGAGGTGCCTTTACTTGCGGGGTGCTTGCGGGGACATTGGCAATCCCTTTAAAACTTTTTTTGCATGCGAATGGCGGCGGCGACCCACTTGGGTTTTATCGAACCACCAGTCCCAGAAAGCATTGCTTCAGGTTTTACACCTGTGCATAATCACTGAGGGTATTTACTGGTGCCTGCAGCTGCCGTCATGTCGCATGTGCTGCCACTGAAGAGGGCGTTGGCCCGAAACGCGTCTGGCAGGAAAGGGACTCTGTTCGCAGCTCGCGCCCTTGCGCTGGCATTAATTCCTACCTGTAAGTGCATTCCCACCTAGGTGGCAACCTTTTCTTCCATTTGTTAGCGGCCGGCCACGGTCGCGGGTTTGCACATCCGCGGACAAACTGCGGGTCCACGGCTGCCTCATTTGGGCAGCTTTTTGTGGTACAGGAGGTGCCTTTACTTGCGGGGTGCTTGCGGGGACATTGGCAATCCCTTTAAAACTTTTTTTGCATGCGAATGGCGGCGGCGACCCACTTGGGTTTTATCGAACCACCAGTCCCAGAAAGCATTGCTTCAGGTTTTACACCTGTGCATAATCACTGAGGGTATTTACTGGTGCCTGCAGCTGCCGTCATGTCGCATGTGCTGCCACTGAAGAGGGCGTTGGCCCGAAACGCGTCTGGCAGGAAAGGGACTCTGTTCGCAGCTCGCGCCCTTGCGCTGGCATTAATTCCTACCTGTAAGTGCATTCCCACCTAGGTGGCAACCTTTTCTTCCATATATATATATATATATATATATATATATATACATATATATATATATATTACCTACTTGCGGTCGCCAGTAGGTATATATAGTTAGGATTTTTTTCCTATGGGACTTTTGAAAATTCTATGTCTAATAACTTTGGCGTTTGTGGACGGAATCGGCTGAAATTTACAGGAAAATGGCACATTTTGTTTCTGAGCAGCCCTTGAAAATTTGGGGGGGTTTCGTCAAGGGGGGCTGAGAAAAAAGGGGGGTCCCAAAACGCGTTTTTCCCATGTTAAGTTCCATAGGGCGTTTGGCCTCACTTTTAGCTCGAACGGCTGAATGGATTTGCACGAAACTTGGCAAAATTGTAGGGACTGTTAGCCCGATGTGCCTTTGCTAGGTCTCAATATATGTGCTCCAGTGGATTTTGAGAAATTAACATTCAAAACAAGATATATATCTGTAACAGCGCTCCGGGCTGCGCTCCGGTCCGCTTACTTTTCGCGAAACGGAACTTTGCGAAGCGATGCTGATTGGCTCCCCGGTGTCTGTCAACATTCTAAACAGTCCGGAGCGGCCGCCATCTTATCTCTCGGTAGGATCGAGAGACAAGAGGAGGCCAAAACAAAGGGGGAAATGAAGGAAAGGGGGCAAGGTATACCCCTCTTGACCCCCTAGGAATGTTGTTGGGGTTATTAAAGGGTCCCGTGGGGAAAAAAAAAATATATATATTTTTCACGGTAGAAACGCTTCCCGGGCCGCGAACTGGGCCGCAAACTGGTAGCGAAACGGGAATTCGCCATTTTGTGCTTCGTTTTAATTAAATTACTAGGTATAAGGGGGTGCGGGAGACGTATCCTAATCCCTTATGTTTTCTGAGGGTGGCTGAGGAGGCTCATATATGTTGATACATGTCTTCCAGCGGCTGTGCGTGAGCTTTTTTTTTTTTTGCTGCGTGACGTCTGTTAACGTTCGATTCGTTGGAAATCAGGAAGTGTTGACCGCCAATTTGTCAGTGCGATAAAATATTTTGTTATAAATGAATCCTTATTGATAAACATTGTCTGCGCCATCTTGCCTTTTTTCCAATGCCACAATTTTGTCGTGCACGGCAGCCATTTTAGATGCCAGGCCGGTCCCAGGCTATCACCTAGCCCTGCGGATGTAGTTTATGGCCCCAGCTGTAGAGAATCCAGACATGCCAACCCTCCCGATTCAGGCGTGAGACTACTGATTTCAGTGCTAGTCTCCCGCCTCCCGATTTCTGCAAGCAAAAACCCGGGGGCATATTACCAACAACTAGCGATAATTTTTGTCTCTAACTTGTTTAGAGACAAAAATTATCGCCGCACATCGGCGGTTTTTATCGCAGATAAACCTTGCTATTAGCAAGGTTTATCGCAAATGCGATAAAAAACGGCCGCAATGCATGAATATCGCTGAAAAGTCAGCGATATTCATGCATTATCGAGCAAATGCTCTTAGCCATGTTATCCACCTCCCATTGGATAACATGGCTAAGAACTGCTCAGGTCAGGTGTTAGCTTTTGGAGATATTCGCGCTTAGCGCGAATATCTCCAAAAGTTGGTAATAGGAGATAGCGATGTTAGGGACTGTTTCCAGTCGCTAACATCTTGGCACGCCCACTTTGCATGTCATTAGTGATAAATATCACTGACATGCAAAGCGGGGCCCAAGATGGTCGCTATCTCCTTTTAGCTGTCACTAACTGGTGTTAGCGACAGCTTGGTAATAGGGAGATAATTTTATCTCCGCTTTCTTGGCTTTTAAAGCCAAAAAAGCGGAGATAAACCCCCTTGATAATATGCCCCACGATTCCTCGGGGGTTTCAGCTGACAAGGCTTGGTATTGTGTTACGTGGTAATTTTTCCAGGAAACGTCAGAGGGTCGATGCAGGGGTTCTAGAAGGGGTGATAAACCATTTAAGCCTGATGAACAAGCGCATGGTCTTTTAAAGATCTGTGAAGTACTCGGGGCGGCGGTGTGTGTGTGTCCTCTTTCAGGAGCGGGCGGGGGGGGGGGGGGAGGCACTGCCAGCAACTTGCCAGGCCAGGCAGTGTTCAACACTTGCATCACCCTTTCTCTGCCTGCTATTGCGCTCCATGCTTCGGAAAGGTAAGAAAAAGAACGTGCATTTGAGTTTGAAATGTCCGATCCTGTAGCAGTACACTTGCAAAGCCCACACATGACAATAACCCGATTCAAGGCCCCATTCACCCGATTTTTTAAAAATATATAGCACTCCAACAAAGTAGGATTATAAAACTTTATTAACTTTTAAATATAACGAACGGAACAAAAACTGTAAAAACATTAAAACATTTTTGACAAAAAAAAGCAACAATGGTCAGAAGCTGTCTTTTGTGCGAATAGTTCTGGACGGCACCCAGGTGATGTCACCTGGGTGCCGCACTGGTTTTTGGGATCCTACAATGCAGCTGAGAAAAACAGCATGGGGCGTCCCGGGTGGTGCGGAGGGAGGCCTCGTCAGTAGCGGTCTGTTGTGCGAATAGTCCCAAGGCAGCAGAACGCGCTGAGATGTGGATGGCACCCAGGTGATGTCCAGTAAACTGCCGCACTGGTTTTGGTATCCTACAATGCTGCTCCGAAAATTGGCGTGGGGCGGCCCGGGGGGGCGTGGGGGAGGCGGCGTGAACGGGCCTCCCCAGGTGGCGGCCATCCAGCTGAGTTGCGCCCGCTCTTGCGGCTACAGCGTCTCGCTCACCATGTAGTTGACTTCCGCCCACTCTTGCAGTGCAGCGATAGGCGGCTGCCACAGGACTCTTAAAATGGCGGACGGCTCTTCGGTTTTGGGCCTGGTCCACTAAAATGGCCCTGGGACACCTTGGAACTCGGACGCTTGCCTGCTAGGGCTTGGGCTCCATTCTCGAAAGCGTCCCCTCAGCCGTGAAGATTCTACAAAAGTCTTGGGGGCCCTCGACTCCTGCAGGCTTCCGGTGGGGAGCGGCTGCCATGATTGCTCGCGGAATGACCACGACGGAGCCACGAGATGGTGGTGCTCTCATGCTGACGCCAGCTTCAGTCTGAATCATCCAGAAACAAGGTGGGGCTTTCATCGTTTGGGAAAAAAAATGTTCTAAACCAATGAAAAGTGTTATTTTTAGGTCATATGACCCAGCCTTCCATCTTTAGGAAACCAAAAGTAAAATGAACCAATGAAAAGTTTTATAAACAAGTCACATGACCTGTTATGCGGCATAGGGCTACAAAAAGCGTAGGAAATCCGTTGGCACGTGAGGCGGCGTCAGTAGCGGACCGATGTGCGAATAGGCCGAAGGCAGCACAACGCGCCGAGATCCGGATGGCACCAAGTTAGTGTCCAGCAAGTTGCTGCACTGGTGTGGCTATCCTACAATGCTGCGCCGAAAGTCGGCGTGGGGCGCCCCGTTGGCCTGTGAGGTCGCGTCAGTCAGTGGGGGCTGTGCGTGTCCCCCAAGATGGAGGCTCCTCGGCTGCAGTGGGGCGCCCCTTAGCGTTTCACTCGCCGTCCAACTGAGTTGCGTCCGCACTTGCGGCTACAATAGGCCGAAGGCAGCACAACGCGCCGAGATCCGGATGGCACCGAGGTGGTGTCCAGCAAGTTGCCGCACTGGTGTGGCCATCCTACAATGCTGCGCCGAAAGACGGCGTGTCCAGCTGAGTTGCGGTCACTCTTGCGGTACAGTGACTCGAACGCGCCGAGATCCGGATGGCACCGAGGTGGTGTCCAGCAAATTGCCGCACTGGTGTGGCCATCCTACAATGCTGCGCCGAAAGACGGCGTGTCCAGCTGAGTTCCGGTCACTCTTGCGGTACAGTGACTTGAACGCGCCGAGATCCGGATGGCACCGAGGTGGTGTCCAGCAAGTTGCCGCACTGGTGTGGCCATCCTACAATGCTGCGCCGAAAGTCGGCGTGGGGTGCCCCGTTGGTTTATGAGGTGATGTCAGTAGTGGACCGATGTGTGAATAGGTCGGAACCAGCACAAGGCGCCCTGCACTGTTGAGCCTTTTTCAATGCCTGTTTTTTGTTGTTTCCCCTCCATCAAAAACAAAAAAAATATATAAAACTGTGCAAAAATACAAAAAAATGTTTAGAAAAGCAGTGCTTGTAAGACTGTCTGAAGCTTATTTGCACCTGCTGCAGCTTCACTATTGCCCTGGTGTGGCCAAAGATCGCCCATGACATAGGCGGCCGGCTCCCGAGGTCCGGCGGAACTTTTTTCCTTTTCCTTTCTGCTTCTTGTCCCACAATCCGTTTCACCTGAAGACACGACCAGGTCCCTGAATGTGTGCAGGGGGACGCTATTGATTGAATGAAAATGGCGGCTTGACACAAAGCTGACTCAAGCGTTGCTGTTGATGCTATACAGACAAAAATTGGTTTTCAGTTTGTACATTCTTCAGGATTTCTTTTTTCCATCCAAGGCTGATTGAGAGTTTGTAGAAAAATGGCTTCAGATTTTCCACATATTACTCTTCAACATTCTTCCTAAATGTAACAATGTGAGACTCACTAGGAGAACGGCTGTTTATCTTTCCTTTCAAAATGCTGCCAACAATATTTTCTGAATGGAAGACACCATCTTGTAGCATAAAGGGCCGAAAGGGGTTCTGGTCTGGCCGATGGTTGGTGGAGACATTTTGACTATATCTTGGACCTGCCCGGCCTCGCCCAAAATGGCGCCGGTATAATTGGGACTCGTAACTCCTTGTTGTGTACTGGTTGAACAACCTTGATATCACGAGATATGAATGCAGTTTTGATGCTCATGGCGGGCGGGGACGAGAATTGATTGAATATTTCGACATCCCTATTGATATTAAGTTCTGATGTGTTATTGATTACTGTACTATTGAAAGTTCGAATTTCAGTTTGCTCCGTGGCCGGCCCACGTGGTTATAGGCCCGTATTTGTATGCTGACATTTTCACAATAAAGGTTTTTAAAACAAAACATGGTAGTAGTATTTACATTGGTAAAGTTTTTACTTTTAGTCACTGTTTTCGAATCAGTAAAAGGCAAGTGAAATAAAGCAGTCCAATTACATGACGGATAAAAGGTATAATACGTAGGAACGCAGTAAAGATAAATGGTCAAGGGCAGTTGTGTTTTCCACTCCTGCAACATAAAGTGATCGATAAGAATCTGATAATCAGGCGTATCGGCGACTAAGACAGCAGGCCGAGTCTCTTTTACTCAACGGCTCCGTCATGGAACGAAGAAACGCCCTTTTTCTCGAAAAAGGAATATATTTTACTTGCAGGACAGTTGTAAATTTTCCGGGAAAGTACATTAGCCTGGAATATTATAACATATATGTTTTTTTTAAAAAAGATCGAAATCAATAAAAAGCGTATGTTTTAGGTCATATGACCAAGCTTTTCATTATTAAAATAACAAAAGTAAAATGAACCAATAAAAAGTTTTATTAACAAGTCACATGACCTGTTATGCTTACGTTACGCGCTGCGCGCCGCGCCCCGGATCACTTCCGGGTGCGCTAACGCGGCGTGTCATATAACGCATTACGCGACAACGTAGGTCAAGAATATAGTCACAATGTCTCCACCAACCAGCGTTCGGAACACAACCCCTTTCAGCAGTCCAAAAAGTTCTGTTAAATGACAACAGAGGGGACAGGCAACAAGAACCATCAGTCAAAGAGGGGAGGGCAAGTTCTTCTCTACCGGGTCATGTTGGGGCGCTACCGGAACTGATTGAATTGGTAGTCTACAGTGTTTCTGGATGTTTCAGACTGAAGCTGGCGTTAGCATGAGAGCACCACCATCTCGTATCTCCGTCGTGGCCATTCCACGAGCAGACATGGCAGCCGCTCCCCACCAGAAGCCTGCGGGAGTCGGGGGCCCCCAAGACTTTTGTAGAATCTTCACGGCTGAGGGGACGCTTTCGAGAATGTGACCCAAACCCTATCAGGGAAGCGTCCGAGTTCCAAGGTGTCCCAGGGCCATTTTAGTGGACCACGCCCAAATCTGAAGAGCCGGCCGCCATTTTGAGAGTCCTGTGGCAGTCGCCTATCGCTGCACCGCAAGAGTGGGCGCAACTCAACTACATGGTGAGCGAGACGCTGTAGTCGCAAGAGCGGGCGGTAAACAGCTGAATGGCGGAAGAGGCACAGTGTAGCAAAAGCGGGCGGAATGGCAACTAAAACGGTAAAGGGGCGCCCCACTACAGCGTGTCTTCAGGTCAAACGGATTGTGGGACAAAGTCCAGAATAGAAGAGTCATCAAAAGGCAAAAAGTTCCGCTGGACCCCGGGAGCCGGCCGCCTATGTCAGGGGCGATCTCAGGCTACACCAGTGCTATAAGACTTGGGGAGGGGGTCGGAGCCAAGCGTCTTCTCCGAGTCCGTGCCATCACACCGCCCCTCGGGGGCCTACGTCAAGCGGTTTAGGGAGGTACCATATAACATTGTTTTCAAATGCAGTCAGGTCCACAAACGACCCTCACTTACTTTGAGAATAGTGAAGCTGCAGTAGGTGGAAATAAGCTTCAGACAGTGTTACAAGCACTGCTCAGAACTCTGAACTATGGCACCCAACATCCAGGACTTGCCATCCGGATCTTGGCGCCTTGTGCTGCTTCAGACCTATTCACACATCGGTCCACTACTGACATCATGTCATAAACCAACGTAATGTAAATAGTTATTTAATAAAATGTTTTACCCTGTTACTTTGCTGGTGTGTTGTCTATATTTTTAATATTTGCATAGGGGTTGTCGTTATTTTGGGCGGGGTGGGTGACGGAGCCGAGCTGTCTTGCAGCCCTCATGGTGTGGAGCTCAGTTCATCTCACTATTTTCGTATTTCTCATGAAGGGTTGTTCCTAATATTTCTATTTTAGCGAGGTCAAAAAGAGATCCAATTAGTGGCCTACTGATTTTGCTCGATTACTTTTATTTTGTTTACACGATTTTTCACGATTTTTCACTATCTGCAAAGACTAAACAGAGTATTGCGACTTTGTGCTTGTTTGTAAATAGAGAATGAACCAAAGAGAATCAATTGTAAAACAGTAAATGCTTGGATAACAATCAATCAAATGGAGAGACAAGCAGGCACGACGGATTACAACGGGGGTAAAGGCCTGCGTTAACTACTCTTCACTATCTGCAAAGAGAGAGTACTACTAAGAGAAAAGAGGGGAGGGGGGCAGCGTTCAAAGCACATCAGCGTGCATAAACACGAAAAAGTTTTTACCTATCACGTACTTGACATTTTACAGCTTTTGATATTTGCTATTAAAAAACCAATGAAATTCACTGAAAAAACCATAGGTTATAGACCATATATAGTTAGGAATTTGCATTTACAAAACCTTGAAAATTCACTGAAAAAACCATTGGTTATAGACCATATATAGTTAGGGATTAGCCTTTTCAAAACCTTATTTTACTCACACAAAACCATTGAAATTTCATATATAGTTAGTTGCACTAACTATATATCGCGCACCCGCAATCCACTGCTGATGATGTCACATATTACATCATTCATGACATGGTTAGTGACATCACTGATGACATCACTGATGACATCTCAAATGACATCACTGATGACATCTCAAATGACATCACTGATGACATCTCAAATGACATCACTGATAACATCACTGATAACATCTCATTTGACATGACTGATCACATCACTGATGATATCATTCATGTGATAATACCATGAACCTCTTCAGACTCTAATATAACCGTGGATACAATCAGTGTAAACGGACAGTCACAGACTGTCACACATCCATGGAGTTACTCACACACTTAGTCAGTCATGCAAAGAATCAATCACACCTCCATTTCCTCAACTATACAGTTATACACACCTTACGTATTCAAACATATACTAACACATATTTACTCTCTTATACAATCCCTGATACAAGTTCACAATGATTCATACAGCCACTCTCACATTCACTGGCTCTTATGTTCAGTTATTTATATATGTCAACTCTCACATGGACTGTGTTTTACATATGTACTTACTTTGACATGTAGCACTGAGATATCCATTCACTCACCAATACACTCATGCACACAGTCAACCGCCCATACAGCTGTTTCCACATGCACTTTTGAACCCATACATCTAGTGAATCAACTGCTCACACATCTATGCACAGAGTCACACACCTCCCAGCCACCCACACACATACTCAGTCTCCCATACAAATACTTGGGCAACCATTCAATAACCCATATAGTTACTGATATAGCTACTGATTTGAACATGCAGCAGTTTACAGAATAACAAATATAATGATTGCCAAATTAAGACACTTTAGTCACTAACCCACGCACTCAGTGAGACACATTTAATCATTCTCTCATACAGTCAGTCATGCACCTACTAAATCCTTCATCCAGACACTTATACATCTACTCATTCTTCAATATGTAAGACATATTTTAACTTTACAGAAACATACAGTCACTGGATGTTGCCAATCCTGGCATTCAGCATTCAAGAAGAACAGGCACCGACTCCGTGGAAGTAATCAAAGGTTTCTTTATTCACCAATACCAGCGATCAGACGCGTTTCGGCGGATGGAACCGCCTTGCTCACTACATCTGTTAACACCTTGCTAGCTAGCTGTTTATATACTGGTGCACATTTGATTAAGTACTGAAATGACCATGTGACAAAAGTCATCATCACCCCCTTTTTCTGAATCATTTTTGTCCACCATAAGCGTGAAAGGGTATACTCAGATGTGAGTCCCTAGCTCATTGCACCATCAGGATTCAAGCAAGCCGGGCCGAAGACGGCTGAAATGCCAGAAACCGGTCCCCGGTAGCTTGTTTCCTTCCCAGTATAAGAATTGGCTTGGTAGTTTTGTCTGCCCTGTTCCCATGATGCACTGGGCCAGGGTCAGACTAATTTGCATATAGCCAAGTTCTGAGCTGGGATGGTGCAGTGAGCTGAAAAACGGTGATGGATCAAGCCCTGATCTTTGGACTGGGTAAGAGTGGTCTGCTTAATTCAGACACTCTGTTCATCATCACCCCCTTTTTCTGAATCATTTTTGTCCACCATAAGCGTGGAAGGGTATACTCAGATGTGAGTCCCTAGCTCATTGCACCATCAGGATTCAAGCAAGCCGGGCCGAAGACGGCTGAAATGCCAGAAACCGGTCCCCGGTAGCTTGTTTCCTTCCCAGTATAAGAATTGGCTTGGTAGTTTTGTCTGCCCTGTTCCCATGATGCACTGGGCCAGGGTCAGACTAATTTGCATATAGCCAAGTTCTGAGCTGGGATGGTGCAGTGAGCTGAAAAACGGTGATGGATCAAGCCCTGATCTTTGGACTGGGTAAGAGTGGTCTGCTTAATTCAGACACTCTGTTCATCATCACCCCCTTTTTCTGAATCATGTGACAAAAGTAGCATGTGATCGTGGACATAGAAGAGTTAAAAGCGCCTCTATAATTGTAAGTCATCATGACACAGCATAAAATACACATAAATAAAATGTTTGTAAATACTATGTAAATTCGTCTTTACATGTAGTTGTTCTTGTCAAAGTGTGATAAAATGATTAAAACATACAACAATGCCTATTATGCTTTTAAACCAGACAAAACAGTCATAAGATCATCATTTGGAAAAGGTAATAGCACGCACGCGCGCTATGCTGCTGTAATTGTAGGCTGCAGTGCTGGTAAATTTTAAAAATACCGCTTTTTGTATTTTCTTTAGTTTAATTTGGATTTTACCCTGTTCTTAACTGTTCTAGCAGTGCCCACATACCTGCACTATAATCGGGCCCCCCACCGCGTTTTGAGCGGATTTGTGATCTTTCTACCTTCGTTTTGGCGCTTGGTCGCCATCTTGGGGGTGGCTAGTGTCGAGTGTGCCACTTGTTGAGCGCTCTAGCGCTTCTTAGGACCACAGGTGAGCCCTATTTAAGGCGAGCATTTCTGTAGCTCGACCTTGGAAAAGGTAATAGCACGCACGCGCGCTATGCTGCTGTAATTGTAGGCTGCAGTGCTGGTAAATTTTAAAAATACCGCTTTTTGTATTTTCTTTAGTTTAATTTGGATTTTACCCTGTTCTTAACTGTTCTAGCAGTGCCCACATACCTGCACTATAATCGGGCCCCCCACCGCGTTTTGAGCGGATTTGTGATTTTTCTACCTTCGTTTTTGCGCTTGGTCGTCATCTTGGGGGTGGCTAGTGTCGAGTGTGCCACTTGTTGAGCGCTCTAGCGCTTCTTAGGACCACAGGTGAGCCCTATTTAAGGCAAGCATTTCTGTAGCTCGACCTTGGAAAAGGTAATAGCACGCACGCGCGCTATGCTGCTGTAATTGTAGGCTGCAGTGCTGGTAAATTTTAAAAATACCGCTTTTTGTATTTTCTTTAGTTTAATTTGGATTTTACCCTGTTCTTAACTGTTCTAGCAGTGCCCACATACCTGCACTATAATCGGGCCCCCCACCGCGTTTTGAGCGGATTTGTGATCTTTCTACCTTCGTTTTGGCGCTTGGTCGCCATCTTGGGGGTGGCTAGTGTCGAGTGTGCCACTTGTTGAACGCTCTAGCGCTTCTTAGGACCACAGGTGAGCCCTATTTAAGGCGAGCATTTCTGTAGCTCGACCTTGGAAAAGGTAATAGCACGCACGCGCGCTATGCTGCTGTAATTGTAGGCTGCAGTGCTGGTAAATTTTAAAAATACCGCTTTTTGTATTTTCTTTAGTTTAATTTGGATTTTACCCTGTTCTTAACTGTTCTAGCAGTGCCCACATACCTGCACTATAATCGGGCCCCCCACCGCGTTTTGAGCGGATTTGTGATCTTTCTACCTTCGTTTTTGCGCTTGGTTGCCATCTTGGGGGTGGCTAGTGTCGAGTGTGCCACTTGTTGAGCGCTCTAGCGCTTCTTAGGACCACAGGTGAGCCCTATTTAAGGCGAGAATTTCTGTAGCTCGACCTTGGAAAAGGTAATAGCACGCACGCGCGCTATGCTGCTGTAATTGTAGGCTGCAGTGCTGGTAAATTTTAAAAATACCGCTTTTTGTATTTTCTTTAGTTTAATTTGGATTTTACCCTGTTCTTAACTGTTCTAGCAGTGCCCACATACCTGCACTATAATCGGGCCCCCCACCGCGTTTTGAGCGGATTTGTGATCTTTCTACCTTCGTTTTGGCGCTTGGTCGCCATCTTGGGGGTGGCTAGTTTTGAGTGTGCCACTTGTTGAGCGCTCTAGCACTTCTTAGGACCACAGGTGAGCCCTATTTAATGCTCGCCCTACCCGCACAGCGGTGACGCGCAGCGGCAGCGCCTGACTCGCGCCGGAGTCAAGCCAGAGTCCTGCCCGTCTGCGCCCGTCAGCGTCCCGGAGGCGCTCGGGGCGGCGGGGCAGGCTCGGCCACCCAGCATGTGTCATACAGGAGCACTCGCGCTGCGTTATACTTCTGGGGAGCTTCGCGCTCTCTTCACTGCTGTTAGTGGCTGCTGCACTGTTTTTCCTGGTCGTCACCGTGGTAAGTCCATCTGCCCCGGTTGCGGCTGGCGCCCCACCCGTGCTCTGCCATGGTCCCCTGGCAATACCATCGCCAGTGTGGGATATCCCTGCATGCTACTAAACACCAGATCGGCGTGCAGACATGCTCAAGACATCTTTGAGCTTCTCGACACGGCTAAGCCACTGTGTCTTATGCTTACCGAGACGTGGTGGGGAGAACTTTCGAATCCAGACGTTGCCATGGCAATCCCGCCTGATTATAACATCTTCAGGAAGGACAGAGTTAAGGGAAGGGGCGGTGGAGTGGCACTGGTGGTGAAGAAAGGCACGGCTTGTACTATCTTGCCAGTGGAGGACATTCGTGGCTCGGAATCCCTTGCTTTTTCTATCACTTTGGCTCCGCATCAATCAGTCAAGGGATTATTGGTCTATAGACCGCCTGGCCCACCCGGAACGTTTTTTGAAGATCTTGACTCCGTCTTACTGGGACTGGCCCTGAAAGCGGAACATTGCATCGTGGCCGGGGATTTCAACTTTCGGATGGATGATCCATCTGACGCGGCCGCTATCAAAATCTCAGAGGCTATGGCTCCGCTGGGATTGCTCCCCTATCTGCAGGGGCCGACGCATGACAAGGGGCACACTCTCGACCAGGTTTTCTCGACATCCCCTCTTGAGGCGCTAGAGATTATCCCGGTACTATGGTCAGACCATCTGCTTGCTAAATTTTCGATCAAAGGCACAGCTAAATCGGCTGTTGCCGCCTCACAGCAGCAGGGTCGAACCCATGGGGCTTACCATCGAGTGACCCCTGAGATGCTGGCTCAGGCTGCCCTGGATCATCCTTGTCCCCTCTCTGGCGAGTTGTCGAAGGATCTGGAGTCCTTGCAGGCATGGCTTTCAGACAGGCTTAACGATCTGGCCCCGGAACTGGCCCCCCGTCGTACTCCAAAACGGGTTTCCGCCCCTTGGTTCACCGCAGCACTGTCGGCCAGGCGGCAGCAGTGCAAGGTGGCCGAAAGAGCTTGGCGGGTAAAATATGACTCGGAGGCTAAGCTGATCTATAAGAGCGCGGTTAAGGACTATCACCGGGACATTCGCCTGGGTAAGAAAGCCTACCTGGCAGGGAGGATAGAAGCTGCCTCCAACTCCTGTAAGGAGATTTTCTCTATAGTTAGAGAATTTATATCTCCACGGTCTAACATCTCTGAGGAGAGGCCCTCTGACTCTTGGGCCTCTGATCTCGCTAGTTTTTTTACTAGCAAGATCCAACTTATACAGGATTCTTTTCCATCGGCTGCACCCGTGGGGCTGATTAATTCTGAGGCCAACCGATTGCCCCCGGCTTCGCCAGGTTTGACGCTGGGCGTGTTTCCACCTATATCTGCGCCCGCCTCTTTAGCACTTATGGGCAATTTGAAATCGGGTTCGCCCTTGGACCCGTGCCCTGCTAAAATTCTGGCGAAATTGGCCGAGGTGATTAATCCGTTGGTTAACCCGATACTGAATCTCTTGCTGAGCCAGGGAGTGGTTCCGCAGGCTTGGAAGCAGGCAATGGTCATCCCGCTGCTCAAAAAGCCTGGTCTGGATCCAAAGGCCCCAGTCAACTATCGGCCAATCTCTCTGCTGCCGGCTCTCACGAAAATTGTAGAAAAGCACGTGCAGACGGTGCTGTCCAATTTTCTAGAGACGAATGAGATTCTGCATGCCACCCAGTCAGGCTTTCGCCCAAATCTCAGCACGGAGACTACGCTCCTCGAGGTCTCAGAAACCATTAAAGGGGTTCTGGATACTGGGGGCAAAGCCATGCTGGTGATGCTGGATTTGTCGGCGGCTTTCGACACCGTCCCCCATGATGGCCTTCTCACAAGACTTTGTGAGATTGGACTACGGGGGACGGTGCTCAGCTGGTTTTCCTCCTTTCTAGCTGGCCGCCGGCAAACGGTCTGGGCCTCGCCAGATTCCGCCGTGATGCCGCCTCTGGGAGTCGGGGTCCCTCAGGGCTCTATTTTGAGCCCGACCCTCTTTAATATCTTCATGACCCCTTTGGTGGCGTTGGCGGAGTCGTTTGGGGCCCGGATCGTATCCTATGCAGACGACACCCAGCTCCTCTTCTCGTGCAAGAGAGGAGGAGACTTTGATGGGGAGAGTATCCGGAATTGCCTTAGGGCTGTGTTCCAATGGTTTCAACTGAACAGCCTCAAGTGCAATTCCGATAAGTCCGAGGTACTCTTCTTTGGGTGTGACACGGAGCCAGACTGGCAGGCTTGGTGGCCTACTAATATGTTCCCCCCAACTTGTTCATCCCAGATGGCTAAGAACTTGGGGGTCAAGATGGACAAGATCCTGGGGGTGTCGGGCATCTGCTTCGGCCTCCTTAGGATGCTGCGGACGTTTCTTCCCCTTTTATCGGAGGAGCACAGGAAGCTGACTGTGCAGGCCCTGATAGGCTCTAGGCTAGATTATTCAAACGTCCTGTACCTGGGCCTGCCAGAGTACCTGTTACAGCGGCTCCAAGTTGTGCAGAATGCAGAATGCTGCGGCGAGAGCAATTTTTGGCTTGAACAGACGCGCTAGTGCAGCGGGCCTGCTGCAGACCCTGCATTGGCTCCCAATCCACAAGCGGATCGCCTTTAAGGCTTTGACCCTGACATACCAGGCCCTCCATGCGACGGGAGCAAAGTACCTCCAAAAGAGACTTGCCTTCTACCGTCCGGCTCGTTCTCTGAGGTCAGAATCCCTGTTTTTGGCGACTGTCCCACGAGTGAAGAGAGCGCGCCTGGGAGGTCGCTCCTTTGGACTACTGGCGCCACAGCTGTGGAACTCTCTGCCTCCTATACTTCGGGGAGCCACCAGTTTACTTGCTTTTAGAAAGGGCCTTAAAACCTGGTTGTTTACCCAGTAGGCCTTTTTTGCTTGTTGTGTTCCTTCTGTTCTATGATACTTTCTCTTTTAATGTGTTATGTTAGTATACTGCAGCCTTCCTTACTAAAAGCGCCGGGACACTCTTTTTGAGTAGCCGTGCGCTCTACAAAAGCCATTATAACATAACATAACATAACATTTGTGTTTTCACAAGTGTTGGTTGAGAAATGGAAAAGTTCCTAACACTGCATGTTTTAAAAGAGTCTACATGCCCTCACTCAGTAACCTCGTGTGCCTGTGCTACATGCCATGCCTGATGTGTCCTTGGACTAAGCCTGGAGAAAGGTAGGAAGTTGAGTGAAAGCTAATTGTACGATTAATTCCGCTTTCCCCTTTTGATGTTTTAAAGGGTTTCAGTTACAAGCGAGGGGCCGCACGGTGTGCGTGAATAACTGCACAAGTTGAGCCGTCAAAGTAAAGGTTTATTTAAGGTGTCCCGGACACAGGCTTGGGAGTCAGCAAAGGCACTGGTATTCGAAGTATTTGTGATTGTTTGTAAAATATAATCGCAAGTGCGAGAGGCAAGAGTGGGTTGCGCATTCAGTGCTGGGTTTCAGAAAATGCAAACCCGTGATTTTACAAATGTTCAAAAATTTCATTATAAATTTAAATAAAATTTGTGCGGAAGGAATTGACGGGGTCCAGCCCAAGTGGGCTTGGTAGACACATGTTCATGTTATCCTCCGTATGCATTTTAAAGGCCCAGCACCAATGTATATACACGTGGTTAAGAAAATGGCAGATGAGGGGATGTATTAGGTGTTAAGCTATTTCTCAGATTGGTTGAGGAACTAGGGTTTGTCTGGGTGATTAAGTGGAGTTTTGAGGCGCTTAACTATTCTAATGGACTTGGGATCCTGTGAGAGAATGATCAAATTAATGCATTTAATCATATTATAAAGTGCACTGTGAGGTGGTTTAAAAAGGATTTACCCTAGATGGTGGAACTAGATGTTTATCTGCAGAAAGGGGAGACTGAATAAGATGATGAAGAGAGGGTTACTTTGTAGTTAGAGGGTTTCCAGATCAAAGATGTACACTGAGCGCCTCATCAGCGTTCAGCCCATTGGGGATCTTGCTGTTGAGCTCGATAATGTATTTGGATTCGAGCCGTCTAAGTTTTAACTGTCTGTTCCCTCCCCTGGGGTTGGGTCCTACACTGTCTAGTACGAAGTACGTTAGATTTTCTGTCTTGCCACTGTGGTGTGCATTGATATGGCGAGCCACAGGGTACGTGGGATCATCATTGGTTATTGCTCGGAGGTGTTGCAGAATCCTCACATGAGCTGGATGAATGGTACTCCCCACGTATATCAAGTTACAGGAGCACCTGAGGACGTACACTGCAAAATCTGTTTTGCATGTGTAGTGCTGTCTAATTTTGAATGGGGACTTTCTGAAGGGGAACTGGATGGTTTTTGTGTTAACCCCATGTTGGCATGCTTTGCACTTGGTGCATTTGTAGAAACCCGGTTGGGAATGTAACCAGATTTTCTTGGTTGGGGTTGATGGCGCATAGTTGACCAGTTCCTGACTCATTGAGGTTGCTCTTCTGAATGTGAGTTGGGGTAGTTTAGCACAGTTATGACCTATGACAGTGTCATTCTTAATCAGATGCCAGTGCCTATAAAGGATTTTTCTGATGTTTTTGTGATGTATGTTGAACCCTGTGATTAGTCTAGGCGTGCCATCGATGGTAGTTGATTTCTTGTTCTTAGATGTCACTGGCTTTTTCTGGAGCAGGACTGACCTATCCAGGCATTCGCTTTTTTGTCTTGCTTTGTTCAGAGTGGTAAGGCTATACCCTCTTTCCTTGAGTCTGGTGCAAAGACTGTCTGTACTCTTTTGGAGGTCTGCAGCAAGACTACAATTACGTTTCATCCTTATGCATCCAGCATAAGGTATGCTCTATTTTAGGCTTAGAGGATGGGAGCTTGTTGAGTGCAAAATGGTATTCCCTGCAGTTTCTTTTCTGTGGGTGCGGTGTGTATTCTGCCTCCCTCATGGAAAACCTCTAGGTCTAAGAAGGTAATGCTGTTTTTACTGGCTGTACATTTAAATTTCAGATTCAGATCATTATAATTGATGTCTCTGGAGAATTGCAATGCACTTTCTTCAGTACCACGCCACAGAATGAATATATCGTCTATGTAACGTCTGTACAAGACAATGTTATTGGTGGTTGTGTCATGGAGTTGGGTCATGAGTACTTGCTCCTCCCACCAGCCCATATATATATTATTAAAAAAATAAAATGAGGAAATAGTTTATGGGTTATATATGTTTATAAAAAATAAAGTTTGACAAAAAAATGATAAACCTTTTTGGTTGTATTCTTAACTGCTGTGTGACTCTTTCTTGTTGTTATTACTGTTATTTGCTGGTATCCACCATGGTGTTAAATTTTGATACACTTGTCGGAGGAATACTGTTGATCTCTGCAGTTTGCACCAACTTCTGAATCCTGTGTTAGATTGATCTCAACTTTAGTTGTATTAAAGTGCTAATAATGAAATGCAGAGTAGCCGTTCCATTGCAAAAAGACACAAGGTGCACCTTTGCGATTTATTCTAAATACAAAAACCCTGTACTGCATTGTACTGAGGTAGTGCCATGCACTTACAGTGTACACACAAAATCAATATAGAAATCTCATTGTATTTATTGATTAGGAATAGTGCGTCAGGTGCTGGATCTTGGCGGTATACACTGCCCAGTCCGTATATTGTTCTGCACACAAAGTAATGACATCACAACTTTCACAACTAAAATGCGAAATTAATTACACCGATAGCCCACGTTACCACCAGGAATTTTACACCTGCTTTCTGCTGGTGTTAAGCAGGAAGACTACCTGCAGCATGAAAAGAAACAAAGTGAAGAAACACACCAGACCACCCACAGGTGCCATAGAGTCAATGAGTATGATACAGGGTTGTAGTGTAGTTCCTATATTCCCAATAGGCTCTGCGCATTGGAATAACATAAACAGCAGTGTAGACGTAGGACTGAGGTCATCTAGGTCTCTACTGACTATGTTAGACCTAATTAGTTTTGCCAGCTAGCTCAGAGGTCACTAGAAGCTTTCTCGAATGTTTAGGAAAGGGTTAACCGTCCTGATTTAGACAAGAAGGGATTCGTTTCTGACAACCGCATAAACATGACAA
The DNA here is from genome assembly GCF_964263255.1 of Lissotriton vulgaris. Lineage (NCBI taxonomy): Eukaryota > Metazoa > Chordata > Amphibia > Caudata > Salamandridae > Lissotriton > Lissotriton vulgaris. Next base: position 65,658 of record NW_028253527.1, read on the forward strand.
CTTTGCTCCCTCAGAATAAAGAGTGTATCTCTAGAGTTGTGTGAAAACAATAGACGGCTAATTCACTCAGTCAACCGTGCATACTTAGTTTCACCAGAGTGCAGAAAAATAGATAGTCGGGCGTTTTCAATAAAAGGTGTTATTTTATTGAGCAATCTTCTTTCTCATGCAAGAGAAATGAATTGCCACAATTGCAATACTATCATAAAGTAAAGTGCGTACAGTAAAAGTAGTATTATGAAATAATACTGTAAAAGCATTAATATGGTTTCTTAGCCATATGATACTTTAAAATATATAAAATATATATACATACATAAAAACATTGACTAAACAAACTCAACTGGTGCTTCTAAGATACGCCTACTCCAGTGTACCTGACCTAAGCCTAATACGTGGGAAGGAGTAAGTAAGTAGCAGTTTTAAGTTAAAGTTAGGTTTTTGCCAAGGATCGAAATCAAGAATTCTCTCGAAGGTTTTAATCAGCTCCGTACCTTGATTATAGAATGAAGGAGGTCTTGTATCTCGCTTCTCAGCACTCAATCTCCCAGCAACCCACGAGGGTAACTCGGGAACACCGGAGCTAGATTCCTCGGCGTGAGAAAAGGCAGCTTCTCCAGCGCGTCAAAAAGGGAGGGGCGGCTTCCTTCTGCTCGGGCAACAGCTGGGCTCTCGGACAAGTAGAACGTCGCTCTGCTCCCCACCACCGTGTGTTTGCTTAAGGCAACTTTGGTATATTTATACCTGAAAGGTGTCGGGTTTGACGTGAGGTTGGACATAAGACGTCATTATGAACTAACAGTTCTTGCTGGACTCTAGGAGTTCTTGTGCAAATCAAAACAAAAGCAGGAGGGAGATTCCCGGGCTGCTGGAGGCTTGGTTTGTTTAAAGAATGCGTTGTGCTTTCTAGGAGTCTATGGGAGTAGCCTTGCCGTGCTTTGGACTGCATGGGCTATTACTAAATATGGATATGATTCTCATGCCTTTATAAGGGTACTATTTATTAAAATCATATAAGGGCATAAATCGGGAATATCGAATTAGGGTCCTAGATAGAAATACAACACCCACTCCACGTATTAATGTCCATCATTACTAAAAAATAGGCAATAGTAAACATACAATGAATGTGTGTTTTCCAACCCACCCCAAAATAGATGATTGCATTTGAAATGGTGTTTGGTTCATACACGAAAATGAGTATTGGTACTGTACATTTTTTAAGCAGGGTTATCATTCAGTTAAATGCATATATATCATCTGAACGAATTGTGAAAATTATAAATGAAAGTACACATGAAATGGCTCTGTATACGGAAGAGAAGGTCGAGACCATTTCATCACATACTTATACGATATTGTACATGTGCTAGAGTCTGATGTAAAATATTGTCTCTAATGTTTCTAAAAATAGAAGCTCTGTTCTCTAAGAATAGTTCTACTTTAAGCAAAGTATCATGTGCCGGGAAAAATTGAAAAATATTTTTGATTTGAAAGAAAAAATAAATTCGTTTTAAGGGTATAATAGTTCCAAATGTTTTCAGTTTGCTTTGTTTAACAGAACTGAAGGCCAAATTCAGAGTTCAGGGAACGCTGTGTGCTTGTTGTTTTTAAAAGTTATTCTCGTTGTTCAGAGGAGAACATCATATTAGACAGACTCGCAAAAATTGGTCTACCACATCAGGTGAAAGTTCGACCAAGTTTGAAAATACTGAAATTGTGCAGTTCTCTGCGTGATTGCTATCATCGATGTTTGGATCAGCAATGCTCACAGAAGGTTGTACCTGTTTGGTGCTGCTTTCCTCTCGTACTTCACTGCCACCTACTCGTAGTGGTGAAGTATCAACGAATGCCGTCATCAGAATAGGTAGCCACTGGGGACAACACGTTGCATGAGTCATTACCGGACCTAGCAAAGTATCGATATCCATTGGTACTGCTGATGGTAGTGTAAGACAGACGTCCAACACGCATTCTTCTCCGCATAGCAGACATCGAAGCACAGGTAAGATGCAATCCTGCCAGATTGGTCTGAATGAAAGAAACCACCTTGTACTCAGATCTCATAGCCGGGCCAATCCGAGGACCTTAGTGATACGGTCTCGGTATCGTATTGCTAGGATCGTTTCTTCCATCGTTACTGGAGTCTTGTCTGTGGATTGGCTTGCCATATCGGAGCAGAAGGAGCAAAAATAAAATTCCTGCTACGAGACCCAAAATTAAAGGTAGGCTGCCAAAGACAGAATGGACAAAATTCGGGAAGATGCCCAGAACTGTTTCAAGTGGTGTTAACAGTCCCGAAAAAATTGTCTTAACTACATGTGCAATGCCACTGGTATCGGACATGTTTAAAATTTGACTTAACATTTCTAAGAAATGCACGGGGCAATTTGTCGATAAAAAGGTTTGTATCTCTGCAGCTGTCCTTGCAACTGGCATGTCATACATTTCTTTGGATGATGTGAAAGGCACAGTTGTCTGTAAAAGAATAGACTTCATTCTGCTTAAAGTATCAATTCGAATAGAAGAGATATTCACATAAGGCCATATTGCCGTCTCCATGTCTGGATTGCTGTTTGGATACAATACTTGCATACAGCAAGCAACCCTGGAAGTAACAGTTACAAGATAACATTCTCCTGGCACCAATCCACAACAGCTGTGGTCAGTTATTACAACGTAGCTACTGTTGGAGAGTTGTCTGAAGAATGGTTCTATCTGTGTTGCAGGAGTGCCTTGCAGGTGACATGAAAGGTTATTTGAAGACCCTTCGCAGGCTCCGTGCAAGTTAATACCTTGACACAGAAGTGTACCGCTTAGTGATTTTTTACAATTATTGCCACTAAGGAATACCTCATTTTTCCTTTCACTATAACATTTGTGTGTGTAAGGTAAATCCCAGGTTGATTTGATGTAACCTTTACCCAACCTTTCATACTGGCCAGCTGGTATATATTCTTGGCAATATTTAAACTAGAAAGTTGTTATTGGAATTGTAATTGTTCTGTGTATTATCCATTCAATGACAGGTCTCTCTGACATTGTCAATGGTAATCTCTCAAGTTTTTCAATGCTCAGAATCGTATATTCTGCTCCTTTTTGTGCCAAACAGATTTGTTTATAAGTAAGGTTAAAGATAGAAAATAATGACGTTATGTTGATTAGACGCCATGGCACGTAGCCTGAACGTAGGTTTTGCAACGTCCAGCCAAGCTGTACATTAGAACGCAATTGGGACTGACCATTAGCAAGTCTTGCTCTATTATATCAAAGGCAGATGATACAATACTGTCCAATGAATAAATTCTGGAAGACAGAGTCCTTAACCCATTGTCCACAACAGAAAGTGATTTTTCCAAATTTATACGATCAATTTCTCGTATTTTTTCTGCTGTTTGATTTTGCATTACTTTCCAAGCTTCGTTGTATGCAGCGTATATACCGGCCGCTATGAAACGTTTTTGACGCTGTTTGCGAGGTCCCATTACGAAATCTCGCAAGTCAGCACCTTCTTTAAGTAAAGTCAAGTGTTGCTTAATTTCAGCCAGTGTGGATGTTTGTAGCCACTCAAGGCATAGTTTCCCTACACTATATGTTGTAACTATCCCTGGATGTTGTCTCTGGGAATATCTTGGGTCTGGTCTGGTCATTTTGAACCCCTGTTTTTTGTTCAGAAATCTATCTTGACAGTTGTTTGTGTCTATGTGCCAAATCAACCATTTTTTTCCAATCAGGATTTGTTCTCTTTTGGTGAAAAATATGGGATACGTCTATTTCCATATCAGTAGTACTGTTGTAATCAGGTATGGGCTTCGGAATAGACGGTTTGTTTAAGTCTTTTATCTTAGCTAAACCAAGACAAGTAGTTTGTTGAATGGTATCATTCAGGAATAATATTTGTTCTGGGATCATACAGGCTCTAAATAATGATTCTAGACCTTGTACCTGCCAGTCTTTTGTTCCCCAGATGGTTTTTGTTTCAATGTTGTTTTTCCAAAATTCAAAACCAAATGTTGACATTTTGTCATAAAATTTTTCAAAATAAATCAATTTAGTATTTGTCAGCATGTTTTTCATTCCTATCCTATTTAACATTTTAAAATAAAACGTTTCTGGATCATAGTTGTTAAACCCTGAGAAGTATGGAAATTTCTCAAAAAATGTTTTCGAACTTCCTTTTGGTGGTGTTGGACAATGTTTCCATTAATTATAAGTAAAAACATTTCTAGGTTATGCAGATTTATGCAAATAGTGATGACCATAGTGATTGTAACAGTATAATTCTTCATAATTTCATGAACCCTGTAAATAATCATGTTCTGTAAATTTAGCTGACATTATTAAATCTGACATCATACTATTAATTTTTTCAAAATCCCAATCATCAGAAAAGGAACTTGGTTTCACAAAATCACTTAAGGAAATCTTGAACTGGTGTGGATACTTCAAGAGCTCAATCTGGCCATAAATATCATAGCCATTTCTGTCCCATACAATACCCCCAGGTATTGGATTAGCTGTGATGTTCACAGGTGATAGTTCTCTTTTCTTGATGTGAGAGGATCTGTGCGACTTTAGGACCAAGTTGATGTTCTGACTTGATGTTTCCATTGTATTATATTTTCCATCAATGAATCTACCCAAACATAAAACCATGATGAGCCAAATCAGGAGGAAAAGTACACCTAACACAGTCCAAAATTCAATCCATGGTGAGATCAGATATGTCTCTTTCAGTTGATGAAACAGCTCGGTCATTTTCTCTTTGAAAGTTTTTGTTGCTGGCTTGTTTCCATGTTCACTTGGACCATCGGAAAAGTCATCAAAGTTGATAAAATAGCCAGATTCAGTTCTGTCAATTGGTGGGATCGCTTCCGGATTTCCATTGATCTTTGTATTTTCTTTTGTTACGTTTGTACATTCTGAAGCTACATCGTTGTAGATTGGTGTACCTTCACGAATTGTTGCAATTTGGGTTTCAAGAGGCACAAGTTCCATGGCTTTGTTGCATAGTCCTTTTTTATTTACTGTTGGTTTATCGAATGTGATTAGTCTCTCAGTTTGAACCTCTTGGATTGTAGCAACGTTTGGTCTTCTGCTATTTCTTGGGAGTCCACTGGGCCTGCTATTTATTGTCGGCCACATGTTTGTGGTTTCACCAGGTCGATTGAAACAATTCTATTTTCTTTTTTACCAGCAAGTGGCGGTAGTACTACGGATCTTGTTTCGCTGATAGCTAAGACAGGGACTGCTTTTCTGTAAGAAGGCCCAAATTCCTTCTTCACCGTGAACTTTTCTCTGACCAGATCCCCAATCTTTGGAATCCAGACAGGTCTTGCTGGGACAGGTGGTTTACTCTTTATGTTACTTGGACTCTTTCTTGTTTCATTCAAGTCCTGTAAAACAGCCAAACGATCTTTGATATCAAAAGATATTTCTTCTACCACTGAAGTCTGACGATCCAAATCCTGGATAATCATTCTAGTTCCAAACAAAAGTTCATACAGACTGAAACCTTTTAGAGAATCTCTTGGCATGTTATTAAAACTATGTTGGACACTTATTAAATGTTTGACCCACCCATTACCCGAACCTAATACCCTCGCCGTTATAGATTGCTTTATGTCACGGTTTTTTCTTTCCACTACCGCATTTCCCTCAGGATGGAAGGGAGAAGAGTACCGCAATGCAATGCCCATGCTGGACATGGCCTCTTTGTAAGCTCGAGAGCTAAATGCAGGACCCTGGTCAGAATTTAGCATGCCAATTGCGTATGTGCCGATAAAGACTCGCAAATCTTTTATAACAGTTCTGGCATCAGCCGAGTGCTGGGGCTACATCCAAATGAATCTCGTGCAGGAATCTACTGCGACCATGATATATTTATAGTTGCCATCCCTTTGTAAGGGACCGCAGTGGTCCAGGTAAACGCATGCTAATGGTTTATCTGAGATTAGAAGGGGCGTCTGCGCTGGTCGTTTTACCGTTCATACTTTCATTCTTTGGCATATTTCACATTCTAGAACATGGTTCTTAGTTTGTTTTCGAATGCCTGGCCACCAGTATCTCTGTTCTAATAACGCTGTTGAGGCGGAAATACCAGCATGTGCGGAAGCCAGCCCTTCGTGTGCCGCTAAAATAAGTCCTAATCTGTGTTCCATGTTTGGAATTGCCCTATCCCCCACTCCAGGGATTCGAGCAAATGGTACATTATTTGCATCTGTTATGTATGAATATTTTACTGGAAAGCCTTTCGGAGTGTTTTTTTATCATTTTTTACTGTAGCACTGACAGCTTGCATTATATCGCTGTCTATTTTTGTTTTTGGCCGGGTGATAGCAGCTACGGAAGCCGTTTGCACAGCTGCCTTCGCAGCTTCATCAGCCAATGAATTCCCCCCAACGTGAACGCCATCACGTTGATGACTCAGTGTATGTATCACATGAGTCTTTTGTAGTTCTTTTTGTAAAAGAACTACTTGTTCCCAAAGCTTTTTGTGCTTTATTGTGGCACCTGTGTCATCTTTGTACCCGTTCTTGCTCCATGTCTGCATATCACTGTTGTATGACTTGACGCAGTAATGTGAATCACACACTAATAGTGTGGGGAATTCGCGATCGTCATTTTCAAGCGCCATCTTTAAAGATCTTATTTCAGCTCGCTGAGCTGAGCAGTTTCTGAGTGATTCAGTTATGGTAATCATCGGTTTGAATCTACCACAGCGCCAGCGACCTTTAACAATCGCGCACGCTGCATTGTAGGATTTTTTCTCTACATCGTAATGGTGCGCAAATCTGTCCATATAGATGACACAGGTACATCGTTCGAGAGGCAGAATTCCAATTGGCAGGGGATATTCTTGTTCATATTCTAGATCATCTATTTTTTTCATTTTCGGGTCAAAATAGTATTTCACGTCTTCTGTAGCAAGAGAATTTTACCATTGTATCCATTTTGGATCTAATGCCACTGTCTTCAAGTTCGGTGGACTTGTTAATGCTTCAAGGGCTGATTCTGCTGTATAAACAGTTATTCTTTTGCCTTCGGCTAGGGCTCTTTCTTTTGCTACAGCAGTTTGAACCGCTGTCAAAAATTTTTCTGTAGAGCTGAATTCCATTTCATCTTGAGTGTATAAGTGTGATATGTAAGCTATTGGTACCGTTTCTCCCTCATTGGAGGTCAGGTATGTGAATCCGCATTTTCCTGGAATTACTCGGATTACAAGGTTGTGTACGTTGTCGCGAGTTTGCAATTTTTTTTAGTTAACATGTCTATTTGCAATGATCTAAAAATTTCTGTGTGTTTTTGAGTCCAATGTATGGGTTTGAAATCAGGTTTTATTAATTCATAGAGAGGTTTAACCCTCTCTGCATAATTTAGAATGTATGTTCTTCCGAAATTCAGGAAGCCTAGTAAGCATGGGCGAAATTTGCGAATTCGCAATCCTCGAATTTGCGGATTTGCGAATTTGCGATCCGCAAAATTCACGAATTTGTGCGAATTTGCGGATTTTTGTTTTTTTGCGTGTTCGCAGGGTTTTTTGCGTGTTCGCGGGTTTTTTGCATGTTCGCAGGGTTTTTTGCGTCTTCACGAGCCGCTTGCATAGCGAAGTTACCCATGCAGTCGTTTATGGGAGAGGGAGAGAGAGCTAGATAGATAGGTAGATAGATAGATAGATAGATAGATAGATAGATAGATAGATAGATAGAAAGAGAGAGAAAGAGAGGGAAAGAGAGAGGGAGAGAGAGAACGAGAGAAAGAAAGAGAGGCCGGATCTCTGAAGGGCCAGCTTCCTGAGTGGCTCCTACAGAACATACAGCTTTTTTATTTTTAGCAAAATGCATATGAAAATTGTGCTGTAAAGGTCTCTTTTAGTTTAACCCCTCCTGACAACTCAAAATGGGTGTATTTGCCATCCTCTCCCTTCTTCCTGTTTTTTATATCTGTAAGTGTTTCCTGATGAGGTTTAATTCCTTGAACAGGTGCCTCGTTGCCTACTTGTAACTATTCTCTGACCCTGCTTCAAGGGTCAGAGCAGGGTCAGAGAATAGTTGCAAGTAGGCAACGAGGCGCCAGGAAGCAATTAGCAGCAGGTGTCCAAGTTGAAGTTAATTTGTTTGTAACCCTTTTGTAAAAGGTTACGAAGAAATTAGGTTCAACTTTTGCACCTGCTGCTGTAACCCTTGCTTGGCTGAAAAATTCTCCCCGCTGATTCGCGGATTGTACCGCGATTTCGCGAGATTCGCGGATCGCGAAATCGCGGAAAATCCGCAAATTCGCCCGCGAAACGGATTTAACGCCCACCCTTAAAGCCTAGTATTGATTGTATATTTCTCAGTGTTTTTGGTGCTTGGAGTACTGCACACTTCTCTAAGAAGTTGTCTGCCAGGCTTTTGCCTTCACTTGATAATTCATATCCTAAAAATAGGACTGTTAGATGGGCAATTCTTGACTTTTTGAAGTTGAATTTGTATCCCTCCGATGCGAACCCGAGAATTATGGTGTTCACTCTTTTTAAGTGAGTCTCCAGGTGATCGTCTATAAGATAGATGTCATCAACATATGATAATGCCTCATCATCATATATTTGTAGTAACTCTGTTACCCTTGCTGAGAATAATCCTGGGCTATTCTTGAATCCCTGTGGGAGTCGCAAAATTGTTTTTGCAACCCCATTATTGAGAAAGCGGTCAAATACCTGCTTTCAGGTGCAATGTTTTGACAGAAGAATCCATTAGAGATATCTAATGTCGTTTTATATTTTTTGCGCACAATGTTGTTCATTAGTGCTGCACTGTGTGAATTTTGTACTGCAAAAGTTTTGCAGCAGGAGTTTAAATGTCTGTAGTCCAAAACTAGATGATATGAATCGTCTGGCTTGGAGACAGGAAACAAAGGATTGTTCATTTGAGAGGTGCATGTTTCAATCACCCCTTGCTATTCAAGTTGATCTAAGATCTCCCTGACTTGCGTTTTAGCTTCTTGTTTAACTTGGTACTGCCTTTGTGCAGTGGGTTGATTTTTTAACTGGATTTTGTGGGGAGGAGAGTCATCATCCCATCCTACATGATTTTTGTATAATGCAGGGGCTTGGGCCACTGCCCATTTTCTTGCAAATGTGTATTTTTTATGAATCGGAATATGATTTGAGAAGGCAGGCATAATTATTTCTTTGCCATGAGGGCACTCCCTGACAAACTATGGTGGCCAGTCTTTTTCAGCTAACAGGATGTCATAGCCTTTAGAAAGATTCTCCCAAAAGAGACCTTTTATTTTCCTAGTTTTATCTCCCTCTATACGCAATGGTATTTCATATAGTTTATGGGGCACACTAACTCGTGTGTCTGTAGTTTCCACCTGAATGTATTAATTTGTGTCCACTGTCTCCAGAAGATTCATTAGGATCTTGCGAGCTATGGTCACTTCTGCTGCGCTGTCTAGCATTGTCTGGGCCCACTCTCTGTTTTTCAGTTGTGTCCTCAGAATCCTCGGCATGTTTAATTTTAATACTTGCTACCTTCTTTCTGGGAAATTGTGATTTTCTACTTTGATGAGCAGGTTCTTTGTCTTTGGACTTGACGTGCTCTTCTTTGTGTTCTGACCGTCCTCTTCTTTCCGATTTCTGTGAGGAAGATCGAGAAAGATTGAGTGAGAAGGATCGAGAGGGACGTTTATCAATGTCTTGATATCTGTCAGGTTTTCTTATTTTATCCCTATCTCTAAGGTTATATCTTTTTTCAGAGGGTTCCCTTTGGGGAGACTTGCCTCCTCGGCCAGGAGATCTTTCTCTCCGTTGAGGAGACCTTCCTCTGGACTGGAATCGTTTTTCCTTGGGAGTGGATTGTTTATTACCATCCCAATTATTTTTTGGAGTTTTTAGATTATTTTTAATATAGCTTTTTTCAGGATTTTCAATTAGTTGGGGTTTTACCAGTTTACCACCCAAACTATCTCTTCCTAATTCTTCATAGGATTTTTCTATGATTTTAGCAAGCTCAAATGGTTGGTCTCTTATATGTCTCCTTCAATTTTTGGAGGTGCTTTATATCGTCCCTTGCCAATTGAACTAATTCTCTGTAAGTTTTTGTTAATTCTTTTAGTTTAACTAGGAGTTCTTCGCTTGACATTTTTTCAATGTCTGGGTGTGTTGTGTAGCTGGCTAGAACCGGGCACGTGGCTCCTGGTCTACCTAGTGCACCATGCCTGGTGGTGTGATTTTGATGTTTTAGGGCGCCTTTAAACCAGAGCAGGTGCTCTTGGTATGTTAGTGGGATTTCAACGTCCTTGAAAGGAGTGTATATATCCGGAGGTTCCTCTATTTTGTAATAGTGGAAGTCTTTTGTCACAGCGTGTGCTGCTGGAAAATGTATCCATGAATAGAATACCTCTGTCTGCCGATACTCATGCCCCTCTATCACGAATATGACTGTACCACCTCTTGGTGATAGTCCATTTTCTATAAGTTTAAGAGTTATAGTTTTTCTTATATTGACCGGAATGTTTATAGCATTCGGGTCACCTTGCTGGAGACTTGTGTCTTCCTCTAAGAGCTGAGTTGCTTATGCTTCTCTATCTCTTTCTTCTTCACTTTCCGTCATTTTATTGAAAGAAAGTTTTTATGTTGCAGACCAAGTTTCAAGGAAACAAAGATTAGGTGCACAATATTTTGGAACACTGTATCCTTCAACGTTGACTAAACCAAGAACTAATACATAGGATTCTCATCCTACTAAGTTCCGGCGGATATTAACCTTTCACCCACTCCAGACGTCTATTGGAGTTTTTACAGGAGAAAGGGGTCTGTGTGAAAAGCACAACTGAGTTACTCTAGTGTCTTGCGTTAGATTATCGCCTTACCAAACGTTGGGCGCCATGTAGTGTAGTTCCTATATTCCCAATAGGCTCTACGCATTGGAATAACATAAACAGCAGTGTAGACGTAGGACCGAGGTCATCTAGGTCTCTACTGACTATGTTAGACTTAATTAGTTTTGCCAGCTAGCTCAGAGGTCACTAGAAGCTTTCTCGAATGTTCAGGAAAGGGTTAACCGTCCTGATTTAGACAAGAAGGGATTAGTTTCTGACAACCGCATAAACATGACAACTTTGCTCCCTCATAATAAAGAGTGTATCGCTAGAGTCGTGTGAAAACAATAGACGGCTATTTCACTCAGTCAATCGTGCATGCTTAGTTTCACCAGAGTGCAGAGAAATAGAGAGACAGGCGTTTTCAAAAAAAGGTGTTATTCTATTGAGCAGTCTTCTTTCTAATGCAAGAGAAATGAATTGCCACAATTGCAATACTTATCATAAAGTAAAGTGCGTACAGTAAAATTAGTATTATGAAATAATACTGTAAAAGCATTAATATGGTTTCTTAGCCATATGATAGTTTAAAATATATATACATACATAAAAACATTGACTAAACAAACTCAACTGGTGCTTTTAAGATACGCCTACCCCAGTGTACCTGACCTAAGCCAAATACTTGGGAAGGAGTGACTAAGTAGCAGTTTTAAGTTAAAGTTAGGTTTTTGCCAAGGATCGGAATCAAGAATTCTCTCGAAGGTTTTAATCAGCTCCGTACCTTGGTTATAGAATGAAGGAGCTGGATTCCTCGGCGTGAGAAAAGGCAGCTTCTCCAGCACGTCAAAAAGGGAGGGGCGGCTTCCTTCTGCTCTGGCAACAGCTGGGCTCTCGGACAAGTCGAACGTCGCTCTGCTCCCCACCACCGTGTGTTTGCTTAAGGCAACGTTGGTATATTTATACCTGAAAGGTGTCGGGTTTGACGTAAGGTTGGACATTAAGAACTAACAGTTCTTGCTGGACTCTAGGAGTTCTTGTGCAAATCAAAACAAAAGCAGGAGGGGGATTCCCGGGCTGCTGGAGGCTTGGTTTGTTTAAAGAACGCGTTGTGCTTTCTAGGAGTCTATGGGAGTAGCCTTGCCGTGCTTTGGACTGCATGGGCTATTACTAAATATGGATCTGATTCTTATGCCTTTATAAGGGTACTATTTATTAAAATCACATAAGGGCATGAATCGAGAATATCGAATTAGGGTCCTAGATAAAAATACAACAGGGTGACCCATGAGGGCCACAAGACTCTTCGCAACAACAACAGGACCACCAACACCCCGCAAACCCGCATCTGAGCAAGTGTGTCCATGTGGTCATTGTGTTAGCATGATAAGCAAATGCCCTGCAACATCACAGTGTGCTGTCTTCAGCAGAGGTTACCGTGTCACCTCAGCGTTACCAGTGACCCTGGACATGTAGCTACGCACGCATCGTCCTGCAAGCACAACACACATGTACTGGTCTGGCCTACACAGGTCAGCGCTGGGGTGTGCCTATCCGGCAAGTGAAACGAGGTGTCTCGAACATGTCCTTGTGCAGGAAGTGCGATAATTGTGTCTCTGTGTTCTGCTATGGCCTGCCACAAGGGCCGCAGCAGACGATGTTGTAAAGTGGCATACACTACCACCAAACGGCACTCTCATGGTGTACTTTGAATGCAGCAGGACATACCGAAATATGTATTACAATGCTTTGCCGTGGGGTGGGGGTGGTGGTGGAGGGATGTGGGGTTGGGGTTTGGGGGAGGCGGTGGGCAGTTTGGGCGGGGGGGAGACTGATCCGGAAATCAGAGAAAAAAAAATTAGAATCACATTTGGGTCTCTACACTGGAGAACTTTTAGAATGAAAAAATGAGCTCACCAAATAAACTTAGGATCGTATTCCTAAATATTTGTGGCTTGAATGAATCAACAAAGAGACAGAAAACCTCACAGGCATTACGACTGATGGGGGCAGACATAGTATGTCTTCAGGAGACCCATATTGAAGTGACCCAGAAATCTTTGTTGAACTCTTTAGGATTTAAAATCATTGGGGAAACCTCTCAGGGTGCTCTGGTGAAGGGTGTTGAGATCCTGGTGCGGAAAACATTACCTTTACTAGTGAATCAGGTAAAATCTGACTCATTAGGGAGATGGGTCATAGCAAAGTGTTCTTTATATTCCAACCTTATATTCACGATTTGCTCTGTTTACACAGGTAATCTAGATGATTCAGGGGTGATAAACAATATAAATGAAGAGTTGGCACATTGGCCACTTCCGGTAATCTTATGTGGTGACCTGAATCTAAATCTGCCTAGTACTTGGGACATAGCTGAATCCTGGTGCTTTGAAGGTAGAAAGCCCAAAGTTTATTGAGCGCTCCTCAGCTTAATTAACACTCACGGCTTAAAAGATGTCTGGGCTCATTCCAAACCCGAGCAGAACGGTTTTACTTTTTTCTCTGCCCCTCATTTCTCATTAGCCAGATTGGACTACTTTTTTGTTTCATCTACTCTGATTCATGATTGTTCTATTACTATCATTCCCCGGTTATTGTTGGACCATAATCCCCTCATTTTAAATCTGGAGGGTTGGGTAATGCAAGGACCAAGCTCAAACTGGACATTTGAAAAGGTACTGTTATATGATAATTACTATCGAGAATATATGGCTGGCTGGATTCGGGAATTTTTTAATATAAATATCGGGACTGCACCAACAATGGTTGTATGGGATACCCTTAAGGCCGGCATAAGGGAGGGGAAATTACGCTTTTCAATTTGAAAAAATAAAAAAGGGAAGACACAGATTGATCTATTACAAGGCCAGATGATAGAAGCAGAAAAAAATATTCAGCCAGTTCAGGCAGGATCAGGAGTAACGGATGCACAGGAAGTGGTTTTGGTCGCTAAATCAGAAATGGGGACTGTTTTAGCAGAGAGAATAGCCACTAAATGGGCAGCATCAAGAGAAAAATGCTATGAGTGAAGCGAACTCATTGGTCATCAACTCGCCATCTCTACTAGAGAGCAGGCAACCGCAAACACTATAATCTCAATAAATACTGAAACTGAAGGGTTAATCACCGATCCCCCAAAAATAGAGAAGCTTTCAGAAATTTCTATGAGAATTTATACTTCGAGGAGATAGCAGGATCTGCTGAAGATATAAAAAAAAACTGGGGAATATTTAGAGGCAATTCCTTTAACTAAACTCAATATTGATCTAATTGATGAAATGGAAACTTCTCTAGAGTGGGAGGAGATTGCAGCTGCACTGGCTAGTCTTCCCGATGGTAAAGCTTCTGGGATGGAGAGCATACCAGTCGAATTTTATTAAATCTTCTCGCAGCAAATAAAAGATCTTTTTTCCGATGTAGTAACATCAATTTTTGAGGGAACTCCACCACCGAAGTCTTGGTCTTTAGCTAAAATAGTGATATTTCCCAAGAAGAATAAATCACCTCTGGAGATGACATCGTGTAGACCCATCAAATTAATCAATACTGATTCTAATATCTTCTCTAAAGTTATTGCCACAAGATTATATCTAAGTATCAAGCCACTAGTTTCTAGGTGGCAACACGGTTCTATTCCTAAAAAAGGCACAACGGAACATGTCCGCCGGACCATCAAGTTATTTGATGCTGCAGAGGTGACAGGAGACCCGATTGCATTCATTCTTTTGGACGCTGAAAAAGCGTTTGATCGGGTCTCCTGGCAATTTCTCTGGGCTATCATGCGGCGGGCTGGATTCGGGCCAAGGATGATCCAGGCGATACAAGCACTGTATCATAACCCCACAACTAGAATTTTAATTAATGGCCACCTGTCAGAACAAATAAAGATAATACGAGGAAAGAAGCAGGGGTGTCCTTGCTCGCCCTTCCTTTTTTCCCTTTATATTGACCCCCTGATAAGAAGAATAGAATTAAACCCTGCAATAACGCCAGTGAGTAGGTTCAGCATAGATACAAAGATCATGGCTTATGCCTATGACATAGCTATAATTACTCCAAAACCCCAGCTAGCTATCATAACCCTGGAGCATGAGGCTCAAGAATTTGGACTGATTTCTGGCTATGCTCTGAACAAAACAAAAACTCAGATTGTGGGTATTGGGAAAGTAGACTGGGTGGATAGCAGAATTGCCAAGAAAGCCAAATATTTAGGCGTTAATATTGTCTCAGACTTAGATAAATTGGTTGCAGATAATCTGACTCCACTGGCCTCTAATATGAAAAAGTCACTTAGGAAAATTGATAATTTGCATCTAAATATCGTAGGTAGATACAATGTATTAAAGATTACCTATTTTCCCAAATTACTTTATTTTTTCCGGGCAATTCCGTTTGTTTTTAATAATCATATACTCTTAGTATTTAAGAAAATTTTTTCTCAATTTATTTGGGCATATATGCAGCCAAGAAGGGCCTTTAATTTCCTCTTTCTACCTAGGGAAAGGGGTGGGTGGGCGATCCCCAATTTAAAATTATATTATTGGGCTGCTGCCTACAACACTGTAATGAGCTATTATGCTAGGATTGTACCCTCAGTCCTTCTGGCTTACCTTCCCCCTATCTCCTACTTCTTGGTGAAAACGTAAGGGGGTGTCTCTGGCGCAATCTGGAGTACAGCTACTACAAGAGGGTCAGATTTAAAATGATGAGTAGTGCTTATTGGGTTTTCAGTAAAATTCGGAAAGTATTCGGAATTGCCAAATTGAACTATTATACCCCCATCAGAAATAATGATAACCTACCGATAATATTTAAGCCCACATATCTCCAACAGTGGTATTTGGGAGGTATATGCAGAATAGAAGATCTGTTTAGTAATAACTTTATTCGGTCATTTGAGGAATTGAAAACTTGCTACAATTTTAATAATAATCAGATATATCAGTATCACGCTGTTGCTAGTTTTCTACTTAATAAAACTGGGGGCACTGCTGGCTTTACAGAGGTGGGTCTTATAGATAATTTACTTGGCATCAACTTACCTAGGATAGGACATATTTATTTTCTCCTTAATGAACAAAGACCAGATAATCTAAGTAAGGTAGATGCTAAATGGCAGCTTAAACTAAACACGCCACCTAATGCCTTTTGCTCCGCCTAGGAATTAGCACAAACATATCTGCTATCCCCTAAACTACAAGCACAATTTTATAAGACGGGCTATTTTTTGTATATAACTCCCAACAGGTTTGCCAAGTGGGCAACCGGCCCTGGAACCTCTTGTCCACGTTGCACTGAATTTAGTGTGGATTCAGTGCACATGTTCGCTACATGCCTAAAACTCGACTCATTACAGGAGATACAACGGTTCCTGGGCATAATACTTTCGCCAAATATCCAACTTACGTCAATCACCATTATGTTATGGATTTACAATCGACTTGAACTTAAGGAGGGGGGTGCATTATTGTTTGTTGCAAATACTATTTTGCGGATATGCATTGCTATGTAATGGAAGGATTTGAACCCCCCATCCTTTTGGCAATTGCAAGCTAGATCACTCGCTACTTATAGGCTAGAGAGAGCGATCAATGCTAAAAAGGGCAGAAGGGCAAAGAAAAGAGGTCTGGGGGTTTGGGAACCTTTTGGAATTTTTTACCTCGGCTTCCCGCCCATGTCCCCCCTGGTCCCCCTGTTGGTCCCTAAGTTCTCCGCCTGCTGCTTCCATCGTCCCCTCCTGATCTTCTTTAGTGCCGTTTGTTCTTATGCTTAATTAATTGTTGTTTTTCTCTTCTCTCATTTTTTTCTATTGTTTGGCTGTTGTATAGAAGGCTTTTAAGATCCTTAAACTGTCCTCCCCTCAGATCCTTGAGAACCTTTTTATTTTCTATGTTCTGTCTCGTTCCTTGAGGTCTTTGGGTCAAAACCTGGCTGTGGTCCCGCGGTTTAAGCTCTGCCGTGCCGGAGGACGCTCCTTCCGGGTTTTGGCTGCCTAGCTATGGAATTCTCTTCCATCCCAAATTCGTGCATTAGATGACCTGTTTGATTTCAGGAGGGCTATCAAAACCCATCTGTTTCCTTCTGCACTTTAGCATCCCGCTCTTCTGCTACCTGACTCTTTGATGTCTCCTGTGTTATGTCTTTTGCGTGTCCAAAGCGCTGGGACGCCCCTTTGCTGGGGCAGCTGTGCGCTATAAAAGTGCTTTTAACATAACATTTAACATAGATGACGTAGGAAGGGTTTACTTTCTTTGATATGTTTATGCCTCAATGTTTGTAAATATAAATATGTGTTTTTTTTTCTTTTCCTTTTCTCACGGCCCCTGGGTGGGGGGTGGAGGTGATGCTGTTTGAAGACGAAGTAATTGATTTGAAAACGGTTGGCAATGTAACAATAAAAAACTTTAAAAAAAACAAAAGAAAATGCTGTGCCGTACGAGTGCACGTGATACAACAGCGCACCGTACAAAAGTGTGGAGGCTTGTGGGAGGGAGGAGCAGCTGTTTGGCAACATAACACACAGTGAACTCACCCATGTGCCACGTGCTACGCATCTCTTCCATGATAACCATGGTCGCACACAGTTTTTTTAATATTCAGGGACACATAGAAGTCAGAAGAGCAATGTATTCTATCAATACACTTTCTAGAACATTCTACAACATATGCAAGTTAAAATTTCATAAATTTTTTAAGCCCAACTATATTTTTCTGCAACATTTTCTCGAACATTTAATGAAACGTGCAGGTTAAACGTTCACGATTGTTTTAAGTTTGAACACTGCATTCCAAATGCAAGTAGCAGGTGCGGTTGAGTTGAACAAATTGAATCCTATAATTTGTATTCCACGTTCAAACTGCTTTTACTAACCAATCACAAAGATGCTTTTCAACAAAACGAATGTGCACCCTACTTTTTAAAAACAATGTTTTTCATTTCCCAATGAGGTATCATTTTGCATGTGAAAAAAACAAGTTCCCCATCTTTTTAAACATATCTTTTATTCTACGAAAGAACTGCATGAGCTAGAGACATCTTTCCATACCTTCCAGCCATACCTTCAAAATGCTAGTGTGGATCGTAGGACATAGCTATGTTTTCTGGTGCAAGAGGTATGCAGAACAGAGACATATTGACTTAGACCTCGGTTTACAAAATGTGAACATTAAATTGGTTGGACAGAGAGAATTGAAGTGGCACCAATTGCTGCCTTTGGTTAAAACCTGTTTGCATCTCCAATACCCTGACCTCATGATTGTGCACTGTGGTGGAAACGACCTAGGCACATTGACTGGGGAAGGTTTAGATATGCTTATGCAGGACACCTTTGGACAATTGATGTTACTTTTGCCTCAAACTGTCTTTGTATATTCCAATATATGCCAAAGACAGAAGTGGAAATGGTCCAAACAATTTTGTCCTCGGATTGTTAAATCTCAGAAGAAAGTCAACAAAATATGTCTGCATACCTCAGAGACCACAAAATAAGTATGGGCGGAAAATCCGTTTCGCTCGCGGATTTTGCGGATTTTCCGTAAATTCGCAATCCGCGAGATTCGCGAATCTCCCGCAAAATCCGCAAATCCGCGAGCAGCGGATTTTATGGCTTGCTCGCACTGTTCGCGTGAGTTTGCGGCTTCCCAGTACAACTTCGCGCCCCGCGAATAAGCGCTAAATTGCAGAAATACGATCTTAGCAAAACTGAAACTACTTACCAGGTTCAAAAGTTCAGGCTCATCATTAGTAGCCATTTCCTGTAGTGCTTCCTGAGGGGCCCCTCCAGAGTTCAGTTGCCTACTTGCAACTATTATGTGACCCTGCTCTGAACCTCAGAATAGTTACACATATGCCACAAAGGTCCTGAATTACAGCTAAGGGAGACAAGCAGGAGCCAGGCTGGAAGTTCAAATCCATTAATCAGCCCCTAATTCATTATTGTCAGTTGGGGCAGGGCAGGTGTTGTAACTAATTTTGCAACAATGAAAGCACTTAGCAAGTGCAAAAGATCACTAATCAGGAAGCACTAAGGAAGCAGGTGCCAGCTAAAAAAATATTCTGTGACACATTAATCAGCCCCAAATTAATTCAGGTCACTTGAGGCAGGGAAGGTGTGCTTTGCTTTGCCACAATAATGTACACTGACTGGACAACCAGAGGGTGCTGTGATGAAACAGAGGGTGGCATGGGTGGGCCAGAGGGTGGCATGGGTGGGCCAGAGGGTGGCATGAGTAGTCAGAGAGTGGCAGTGGTGACAGAGAGTGGCAGTGATGAAGAAGAGTGTCCCAAACAGGCTGGACACGTAGAAACAAGTTCGCAAAACTTGCGACCCGACAGGTAAGTTCGCGTTTGCGAAATTGTACAAAACCCTCGCGAACTGGCAGAAACCCGCGCGAACGCAAAAAAAAAAAATCAGCAAATTCGCGAGAATTCGCGGATTTTGCGAATAGCGAGTTCGCAAATCCGCAAAATTCGCGAACGCGAGATTCGCAAAATTCGCCCATGCTTACCACAAAATGGGGTCCATCTACAACAACAACATACGTTTTGATATGGTGGATATCTACAGAAGTGATGGAGTACACTACACTGATCAGGGAAACCGAGTTTTCCTGAATAACTTGAAGCTGTGCATCACACTTACATGTAGCTCCAACTAATGAACACAAGGGCTCTTTTTAGAGCCACCCTATAACTTACAACTATCTAACCGCTATTTTAGGGCAGATATTGGCAACTCCCGGACCCTCACCAAAATGTATTCTCCACACAACTGTGAGGCGCAGAGGTCAGACAATCTCACTTTGCACCACAGGGCTCTCGCTTTGATCCCCAGATCTGCACACCCATAGGCGTGAGTAGTTTGCGCTTTACAAATACTGTATTCATTTTCCTTTGCACTGCCTATACAACACCACCTAAGCACCATATACAAGTTGGACAGGTGTGGCATAGCGCCCAGAGCACATGACTTCACAGCATAGCACACACAGTTTAGGCTCACGGTTTCATCCCCGAGTCAAGCAGCAGCTCAATTTAACAGCATGACACTCTAGGCAATACCTCACTTAATTTCCATACTCCACATTCTCAGACCGGTAGAGGTCAGTAGTTCAATGGCTTTACCCCCAATCCTTCATCAGCTCAGCTTACGCCCCAGTGCCATCAGACCCTTAGAAGTGAGTAGTTAGCACTTCCCAAATACTGAATTGATTTGATACGCACAAATTTACGTTCACACTCCCTCTATAACACCCCCTAAGCACCATACACTACCTAAAATGTTCGAAACAAAAGTTCATCCAAATACGTATAACTACATGCTCACACTACTTGCACATGTATGGCACAGCGCCCAGAGCTCATGACTTTACGGCATATGACACACAGTTTGGGCTCACGCTTTCATCCTCGAGTCCTTCAGCAGTTCAGCTTAGCAGCATGAGATCCTAAACAGTACCTCACATATATAGCGTACCCCAGGACTTTCAGACCAGTCAAGTCAATAGTTCATCCTACTAGGTATAAACACATGCGGACACTACTTTCACAGGTGTACTGCAGCGGCCATGGCACATGACTTCACAGCATAAGACACACAGTTTGGGCTCATGCTTTAATCCCCGAGTCCCACACCAGCTCACCTTAGCAGCATCGGAATCTAGGCAATATCTCACTTCATTTCCATAGCCCACCACTTTCAGACCAGTAGGTATGAGTAGTTTGCTTTGCACCCCCTCTGTAGCACACCCTAAACACACCACAGAGGTTACAGTGCTCCTACCTTCCTCTTTCCCACTTTTTTCCCTTTTTTCCCCTCACTCGCTTCAACAGAATCACAAAATGGCGGCCAACACTTCATAGTTGAAACTCTTCACACCGCTCGCAGCCAATCAGCAGCAAGCCTGTGCTTGTAACGCCTCAGCCAATCAGATGGCAGAATTCCCAAATATCGATATCTGTAAATTTTGATATTTCTCAAAAACTACTGAATGGATTTACACCACATAAACAAAAGCGTACTTTCTAGACCAAGACCCTTCTCCCTCACGAATGGTGCCTGTCACGTTGGGGGTGCTCCCGACTTCGTATTCCGCTCTCACTTCTGCTAGGTAATCGTACCCTTTCACAGATGACAGCACTCACGGGATGAGTTCCAAATTTTTTTCTGTGTTTTGAGTTGCGATCTATGGAATGCATTATGTCATGTTACAATATGAAATTAATTGTTATTATACTGAGGACTGCCTTTAAGTCGCTTTAGTTAAAGTTATGTTAATATACGCTATAATTCCAGTGCAATCTTAGTGTTGGTTTATAGCCTATCCAGGGCTACATGAGGTACTGTGCATCTGTTAACGCATTCGCCACAAATCATTCGATGCTGCCCTTTCAGGGCTTGTTTCCAATTGTCAATTTTATTAACATCCAGACGTACATTGATGGCAATTTCGGCAGGTAGATCAGAGTATTTGGTATTATTATGTATAGGTACTGAGTGCGTATTCCGTTGTCGACATTCTAAGATGGCGGAATTTTAGTTCTTGTTTCACAATACTGTGCACAGTTGGTCATTTTACTGTTTTGATGAACTGGTATTGCGTAATATTTGTATATTAAGAAAATGGCGATGCTGCCATTTTGTGCAAACATCGATGAAGGCGGTTGCCGAAATGCATCTGTGCGCCCCAAGTTCCTGTGAATAAAATTTGGAACTCACCCTGTGAGTGCTGTCATCTATGAAAGGGTATGATTACCTAGTGGAAGTGAGAGCAGACAATATATATATATATCCACTACATTCCACTCCACAAGAAGAGGTAGAGGCCACTCAGGGGATAATTCGGGACATCTTTAATTGGTACAGCTCACGCATAATGCATTTCAGCCATTTGGGCTTTTTTCAAATGCCACTGTATTCAAGGTGTAACTCCATCCCCACCTTTTACTGACCAAAAGTCTCCCCCATTGGCGGAAATCCGCTGATCAATGGTCACTCCTTGCAACTGCGCTGTAGTTCTGAACAGTACTACAGTTCCCAGGATGCTGTATTTCCAGGTAAGTAATGCTTGGGGGACTGGTAGAAAATAAAACCTCTGTGGGTGATGGCGATACTTAAAAGGTGTAGAGTTTTAAAATTCGGAGTGCTTGTCACGGTGATAGCAAGTTTCCCTCTGGTCCCCTTCAATGTTCCACCCAATTCCTGCGTGTGCCTGCCGGTCCGAGAGTCAGTGCTTCAGTGAACCTGAATTCATCGTTCAGTGACGATCCGCTGTGCGCAGCCCCCGGCATGGCTTGCAGTTCTTGGCGGGCCGGAGTTGTGTCAATACCTTGACTACGACGCGACCTGCTGCTGCAGTTAGTGCCAGTGAAACTCCAGCCGCTTAAGGGAACGGGGCCTCCAACGCGCCTCTGGCAAGCGCGACAATATTCATTGCCTTCCACTCTACAAGAAGAGGTAGAGGCCACTCGGGGGATAATTCGGAGAATCTTTAATTGGTACAGCTCAGGCATAATGCATTTCGACCATTTGGGCCTTTTTCAAATGCCACTGTATTCAAGGTGTAACTCCACCCCCACCTTTTACTGACCAAAAGTCTCCCCCATTGGAGCTAATCCGCTGGCCAATGCTCACTCCTTGCAACTGCGCTGTAGTTCTAAACAGTACTACAGTTCCCAGGATGCTGTATT